>NC_091986.1:48303020-48342689 GCF_044704955.1 Pristiophorus japonicus | reverse complement strand
GGCGGGAGGGGGGGAGCATGGCAACAGGGATGGAGGTGGGAGCGTGGCAAGGGATGGAGGAGCGTGGGTTGGGGGGCACTCAATGATCGAAGGGCCGGAGGAGGGAGCAGGGGTGCCTCCTTCCAGCCTCTCCCCACACCCCTCCCCCACACACCCTTCCCCCCACATCCCCCCAGACCCACACCCCCCCACATCGCACCCCCACACACCCTCCCCCCCCACACACACCCCCCACCCCCCACCCACACACACACACCCACACACACCCCCCCCCACACACACACCCACACACACCCCCCCCACACACACAAACCCACACACACCCCCTCCCCCCACCACCCCCACTCCCCCACACACACACCCACCCCCTCCCACCTACACACACTCCTCCCACCCCTCACACACCCCCTCCCACCACCCCCCCCACACAGACACACACCCCCACCCACCACACACCCCCCCACACACATACCCCCCCCCACACACACACCCATCCCCCCCACACACACACCCCCACCCCCCACCCACACACACACACCCACACACACCCCCCCCCACACACACAAACCCACACACACCCCCTCCCCCCACCACCCCCACTCCCCCACACACACACCCACCCCCTCCCACCTACACACACTCCTCCCACCCCTCACACACCCCCTCCCACCACCCCCCCCCACACAGACACACACCCCCACCCACCACACACACCCCCCCACACACATACCCCCCCCCACACACACACCCATCCCCCCCACACACACACCCCCACCCCCACACACACCCCCCCCACACACACACACACACACACATAACCCCTCCCCCCCCATACACCCCCCCTCCCACCCCCCCCCCCACACACCACCCCCACCCCTCCCACACACAGACACATACCACACTGCAACGCCACCCCCCGCACCCCTCCCTGTCAGATACAGAGAGAGAGAGACACTGCAGAGAGAGACACTGACCGAGACACCTTCCCTTCACATAAAGGTAGGACTCCTATTTTTTTATTGATTGATTACTTATTACTTTGGTCTTGGTGCTTTAGGTGCAGGGTTCCTTCTATTTTTTATTAATTAATTGCTTATTACTTTTTGTGCTTCGTTTAGTGCTTGGTGCTTTAAATGTACTTTGCTTCTTTAATGTTGTTGTGAAGGTGTTTATGGAAAATCCTCTAACTTCCCTTACTCCATCCTAAGTTAGTTTGTAGTAAGTTTACACTGCCGAAACTTGCAAAACAGGCCTGAGTGGCTGGACACACCCCCTTTTGAAAAAAAAGTACCTTACCTAAAGCCAGCCTAAACTAACTCACTAGAACTGGAGCAAACTAATATCCGAGAATTGCAATTTCTAACATACTCCAAACTAAACTAGTTGCTCCAAAAAACTAGGAGCAACTCCACCCGAAACTTGGGCCCAATGTCAGGAAGCATATCTTCACACAAAGGGCAGTGGAAATCTGGAACTCTCTCCCCCAAAAAGCTGTTGAGGCTGGGGGTCCATTGAAAATTTCCAAACTGAGAGTGATGAATTTTTGTTGGGTAAGGGTATTCAGAGTTATGGAACCAAGGCGGGTAGACAGAGTTACAGCTCATTGCTGTAGCCTGCTCCAGATCTCACTGATGTGGTCTTGATAGCCATGTCTACAACCCAAGGGGAAATGCCCAGACTGGGATGTCCAGACACCAATGGGTGCATTAATATGTAAATGAAACTCACCGAGGTACTTGGGGTAAAAGTACTCCTGCAAGGAGAAGGAAAAAAAACAAGCATCAAGCAGCGAACACATTCCTGTTGGCAGAGTCGACATCAGCCAAGTGCGGGCACAGACGGTCTCACAGTCACGAATACACCAGGAGACTTCCCATGGCCTCACTCTATGGGCTGCGTTATTTTGATATTTACCACCGTCTCACTACAAGCTGCCACTTTCTCAAAGAGATCCACTGAAACAACACGACTGACGCAAGGTTAAAGAAACCCACACACCCTTACTGTTAGAGCCTCGGCGATACAGGGGGTCCACACAGTCCTACAGGCCTTCCATCCGGAGAGAGGCCACAGAAAACCGCTTACCAGGTGACCTCCAGGACTGGCCTTGCTAAAGTTAGTGGGATGAGGAGGAGGTAAACTCATTTGGATTCGTTCTTGACCGATAAGGACACATGCTGGATACCTGCCATAGCGGGGAGGCTGCAGAAATGCCCTCCAGAGAGTATGCAAGGAACACTCCCCCTCCCCCAGGAAACACCCATAGGACCCCCTTTATAAGGTGGGTATAAAAAGATGCAACATTTCAAAATCTGAGTGGCCTGTATCTCCTTCTACCTGCCCTCCCTCCCTCACCAACCTCTTCCCTTCCAGCCACTCTCCCTCACCTCCCTTCTCCGTTCCCTCCCTCAGCCCCCCTCTTCCCCTCCCTCACCTCCCTTCTCCCCTCCCTCGCCTCCCTGTCCCCTCCCACCCCCCACCCGCACCTCCCTTCTCCCCCCCTCCCTCGTCCCCCTGTCCCTCACCTCCCTTCTCCACTCCCTCCTTCACCTCCCTTCGTTCCCTCCCACCCCCTTTCCCTCACCTCCCTTCTCCCCTCGCTCCCTCGCCCCCCTGTTCCCTCCCACCCCCTTTCCCTCACCTCCCTTCTCCACTCCATCCCTCCTCCCCCCCTTCCACTGTCCCTCACACCCCCTTTTCCCCACGCCTTCCCAAAATAGTCCCAATATCCGCTGCACGGTACACCCACTGATGTCCCACCACAAAGAAGAAAGATGTAACAAAGTATAACAGTAAAAAAAACATTTCTACAGCACTTTCCATGACCACCAGATGCCCTAAAGCGTTTACAGTAAATGAAATACTTTTGAAGTGCAGTTGCTGTTGTAATGTAGGAAATAGACAATTTGCACATAGCAAGCTCCCACAAACAGCAATGTGATAATGACCAGATAATCTGTTTTAGTGATGTTGGTTGAGCGAAAAATATTGGGCCCTAACAAAAGAGGGAGAAGTAGAAACATAGAAACATAGAAATTAGGTGCAGGAGCAGGTCATTCGGCCTTTAGAGTCTGCACCAGCATTCAATAAGATCATTGCTGATCATTCAACCTCAGTACCCCTTTCCTGCTTTCTCTCCTTACCCCTTGATCCCTTTGGCCATAAGGGCCATATCTAACTCCCTATTGAATATACCTAACGAACTGGCCTCAACAACTTTCTGCGGTAGAGAATTCTACAAGTTAATCGCTCTCTGAGTGAAGAAGTTTCTCCTCATCTCGGTGCTAAATGGCTTATTCTTAGATCTCTTATTCTTAGACTGTGACCCCTGGTTCTGGAGCTCCCCAGCAATGGGAACATTCTTCCTGCCTCTAACCTGTCCAATCCCATCAGAATTTTATATGTTTCTATGAGATCCCCTCTCATTCTTCTAAACTACAGTGAATAAAGGCCCAGTTGATCCAGTCTCTCTTCATATGTCAGTCCTGCCATCCCTGTAATTAGTCTGGTGAACCTTCGCTGCACTCCCTCAACAGCAAGAACGTCCTTCCTCAGATTAGGAGACCAAAACTGAACACAATATTCTAGGTGTGGCCTCACCAAGGCTCTGTACAACTGCAGTAAGACTTCCCTGCTCCTATACTCAAATCCTCTAGCTATGAAGGCCAACATGCCATTTGCCTTCTTCACCGCCTGCTGTATCTGCATGATAACCTTCAATGACTGATGTACCATGACACCCAGGTCTCGTTGCACCTCTCCTTTTACTAATCTGTCACCATTCAGATAATATTCTGTCTTCCTGTTTTTGCCACCAAAGTGGATAACCTCACATTTATCTACATTATACTGCATCTGCCATGCATTTGCCCACTCACTTAACCTGTCCAAGTTACCCTGCAGCCTCTTAGCCTTCTCCTCACAGCTCACGCCGCCACCCAGCTTAGTGTCATCTGCAAACTTGGAGATATTACATTCAATTCCTTCATCTAAATCATTAATGTATATTGTAAATAGCTGGGGTCCCAGCACTGAACCTTGTGGCACCCCACTGGTCACTGTCTGCCATTCTGAAAAGGACCCATTTATTCCGATTCTCTGCTTCCTGTCTGCCAACCAGTTTTCTATCCATATCAATACATTACCCCCAATACCATGTGCTTTAATTTTGCACACAAATCTCTTGTGTGGGACCTTGTCAAAAGCCTTTTGAAAATCTAATACACCACATCCACTGGTTCTCCCTTGTCCACTCTACTAGTTACATCCTCAAAATATTCTCGAAGATTTGTCAAGCATGATTTCCCTTTCATAAATCCACGCTGACTTGGACCGATCCTGACACTGCTTTCCAAATGCGCTGCTATTTCATCCCCTGCTCTTCTTCGAAATAGTGCGATGGGATCTTTTACGCCCACCTGAGAGAGCAGACGGGGCCTCGGCTTAACGTCTCATCCAAATGACGGCACTTCCAACCGTGCAACACTCCCTCAGTACTGCTCCTCCGACAGTGCAACGCTCCCTCAGTACTCCCCCTCCGACAGTGCAACGCTCCCTCAGTACTGCCCCTCCGACAGTGCAACGCTCCTCGGTACTGCCCCTCCGACATTGCAACACTCCCTCAGTACTGCTCCTCCGACAGTGCAACGCTCTCTCAGTACTGCCCCTCCGACAGTGCAACGCTCCCTCAGTACTGCTCCTCCGACAGTGCAACGCTCCCTCAGTACTGCTCCTCCGACAGTGCAACGCTCCCTCAGTACTGCTCCTCCGACAGTGCAACGCTCCCTCAGTACCGCCCCTCCGACAGTGCAACGCTCCCTCAGTACCGCCCCTCCGACAGTGCAACGCTCCCTCAGTACCGCCCCTCCGACAGTGCAACGCTCCCTCAGTACCGCCCCTCCGACAGTGCAACGCTCCCTCAGTACCGCCCCTCCGACAGTGCAACGCTCCCTCAGTACTGCTCCTCCGACAGTGCAACGCTCCCTCAGTACCGCCCCTCCGACAGTGCAACGCTCCCTCAGTACTGCTCCTCCGACAGTGCAACGCTCCCTCAGTACTGCTCCTCCGACATTGCAACACTCCCTCAGTACTGCTCCTCCGACAGTGCAGCACTCCTTCATTACTGACCCAAAAACAGTGCAGCGCTCCCTCAGTACTGCCTCTCCGAGAGTGAAGCTCTCCCTCAGTACTGCCCCTCCGACAGTGCAGCACTCCTTCAGTACTGACCCTCCGACAGTGCAGCACTCCTTCAGTACTGACCCTCCGACAGTGCAGCACTCCCTCAGTACTGCCCCTCCGACAGTGCAGCACTCCTTCAGTATTGATCTTCCAACAGTGCAGCACTCCTTCAGCACTGATCTTCCGATAGTTCAACACTCCTTCATTACTGCCCCTCTGACAGTACAGCGCTCCCTCAGTACTGCCTCTCCGATAGTGTAGCTCTTCCTCAGTACTGCCCCTCCGGCAGTGCAGCACTCCCTCAGTACTGCCCCTCTGGCAGTTCAGCACTCCCTCAGTACTGCCCCTCCGGCAGTGCAGCACTCCCTCAGCACTGCCCCTCCGACAGTGCAGCACTCCCTCAGTATTGCCCCTCCGACAGTGCAGCACTCCCTCAGCACTGCCCCTCCGGCAGTGCAGCACTCCCTCAGTACTGCCCCTCCGGCAGTGCAGCACTCCCTCAGTACTGCCCCTCCGGCAGTGCAGCACTCCCTCAGCACTGCCCCTCCGACAGTGCAGCCCTCCCTCAGTACTGCCCCTCCGACAGTGCAGCCCTCCCTCAGTACTGCCCCTCCGACAGTGCAGCACTCCCTCAGTACTGCCCCTCCGACAGTGCAGCACTCCCTCAGTACCGCCCCTCCGACAGTGCAGCACTCCCTCAGTACCGCCCCTCAGCGAATGGATTTAATACAGAAATAGACAGTTTCTTAACTGATAAGGGAATAAAGGGTTATGGGGAGTAGGCAGGGTAGTCAACCTGAATCCATGATTGGATCAGCCATGATCATATTAAATGGTGGAGCAGGCTCAAGGAGCCTTATGGCCTACTCCTGCTCCTATTTCTTATGTTCTTATGTTTACCACTCCTCCGACAGTGCAGCGCACCCTCAGTACTGCCCCTCCGACAGTGCAGTGCACCCTCAGTACTGCCCCTCCGATAGTACAGCGCTCCCTCAGTACTGCCCCTCCGACAGTGCAGCGCACCCTCAGTACTGCCCCTCCGATAGTACAGCACTCCCTCAGTACTGCCCCTCCGACAGTGCAGCGCTCCCTCAGTACTGCCCCTCCGACAGTGCAGCGCTCCCTCAGTACTGCCCCTCCGACAGTGCAGCGGCTCCCTCAGTACTGCCCCTCCAACAGTGCAGCGGCTCCCTCAGTACTGCCCCTCTGACAGTGCAGCATTCCCTCAGTACTGCCCCTTTGACAGTGCAGTGCTCCCTCTGTAGAGAGGACTTTAAACTAAATAGTGTGGGGGGGGGGGAAAAGAGTTCAGAAGAACAGTAATTTAAAAAGATAAAGAGTAAAGAGAAGGCAATAGTGCAGGATAGTAATGGAAAAATGATATAGAGTGTGACAGGAAGGGACAGAATGTATAAAAATAAAAATGTATCAGAAAGTGGGGTCAAAGCAGGGAAACATTGTAAAAAGACAAAATTAGAAGCTCTTTATCTGAATGCACGCAGCATTTGTAACAAGATCGATGAGTTGACGGCACAAATAGATATAAATGGATATGATCGGATAGCCATTTCAGAGACGTGGTTGCAAGGTACCCAAACTGGGAACTGAATATTCAGGAGTATTTGACAATTTGAAAGGATAGGCAGAAAGGAAAAGTAGGTGGGGTAGCACTGTTAATAAAGGATGAGATCAGTGCAGTAGTGAGAAATTATATTGGCTCAGAAGATTAAGATTTGAATCAGTTTCGGTGGAGATAAGAAATAATAAGGGGAAGAAGTCACTGGTGGGCATAGTCTACAGGCACCCTAACAGTAGCCACACTGATGGACAGAGTATAAATCAAGAAATAATGGAGGCTTGTAATAAAGGTATGGCAATAATCATTGGCGATTTTAATCTTCATATTGATTGGACATATCAAATTAGCCAAGGTAATCTTGAGGAAGAGTTCATCGAGTATATCCAGGATGGTTTCCCTGAACAGTACGCTGTGGAACCAACCAGGGACCAGGCTATCTTAGATCTGGTCCTGTGTAATGAAACAGGATTAATAATTGATCTCATAGTAAAGGATCCTCTACAAATGAGTGATCATAGCATGGTTGAATTTCAAATTCAATTGGAGGGTGAGGAAGTCAGATCTCAAACAAGTGTTCTGATTCTAAATAAAGGCGATTGCAAAGGTATGAAAGCAGAGTTGGCTAAAGTTGACTGGGTAAATAGATTAAAGTATAAGACAGTTGATGAGCAGTGGCAGACAGTTAAGGAGATATTTCGTAACTCTCAACAAAAATATATTCCAGTGAGAAGGAAAGAGAAGGGAGAATCATCCGTGGCTAACGAAGGAAGTAAAGGACGGGTATCAAGTTGAAAACAATGACATACAATGTTGCCAAGATTAGTGGGAGGCCAGAGGATTGGGACATTTTTAAAAACCAGCAAAGGACGACTAAAAAAATAATAAAGAGAGAGAAGATGGATTATGAGAGTAAACGAGCAGGAAGTATAAAAACAGACAGTAAGAGCTTCTACAGGTATATTAAAAGGAAGCGGGTAGCGAAAGTAAATGTTGGTCCCGTCTTAAAAGAAGTGGCTGCAGAAATAGTGGATGCATTGGTTGTAATCTACCAAAATTCCCTGGAGTCTGGAGAGGTCCCAGCGGACTGGAAAACTGCAAATGTAATGCCTCTATTTAGAAAAACAGGGAGACAGAAAGCAGAAAACTGTAGAAAAGTTAGCCTAATATCTGTCATTGGGAAAATGCTGGAGTCCATTATTAAGGAAGTAGTAGCAGGACATTTGGAAAATCATAATACAGTCAAGCAGAGTCAGCATGGTTTTATGAAAGGGAAATCACGTTTGACAAATTTGCTGGAGTTCTTTGAGAATGTAACGAGCAGGGTTAACGATTTCCAGAAGGCATTCGATAAGTTGCCACATAAAAGGTTACTGCACAAGATAAGAGCTCACTGGGTTGGGGGTGATATATTAACATGGATAGAGGATTGGCTAACTAAAACAGAGAGTCAGGATAAATGGGTCATTTACCAGTTGGCAAATGGTAACTAGTGGAGTGCCACAGGGATCAGTGCTGGGGCCTCAATTATTTACAATCTATATTAATGGCTTGGATGAAGGGACCGAGTGTAATGTAGCCAAGTTCGCTGATGATACAAAGATGGGTGGGAAAGCAAGTTGTGAGGAGGACACAAAGAATCAGCAAAGAGATATAGACTGGCTAGATTATTGGGCAAACTTTTGGCAGATGGAGTATAATGTGGGAAAATGAGAGATTTGGCAGGATAAATAAAAAAGCAAATTATTATTTAAATGGAGGGGGATTACAAAATGTTTCTGTACAGAGGGTCCTGGAGATCCTTGTGCATAAAACACAAATAGTTTGCATGCAGGTACAGCAAGTACAGCAGGTACAGCAAGTAATTAGGAAGGCAAATGAATGTTGCAAGAGGGATGGAGTCTAAAAGCAGAGAAGACCTGCTACAACTGTGCAGGGTATTGATAAGGTACTGCATGTAGTTTTGTGAAAGGGAAATCATGCTTGACAAATCTTCTGGAATTTTTTGAGGATGTTTCCAGTAGAGTGGACAAGGGAGAACCAGTTGATGTGGTATATTTGGACTTTCAGAAGGCGTTCGACAAGGTCCCACACAAGAGATTGATGTGCAAAGTTAGAGCACATGGGATTGGGGGTAGTGTACTGACATGGATTGAGAACTGGTTGTCAGACAGGAAGCAAAGAGTAGGAGTAAATGGGTACTTTTCAGAATGGCAGGCAGTGACTAGTGGGGTACCGCAAGGTTCTGTGCTGGGGCCCCAGCTGTTTACACCGTACATTAATGATTTAGATGAGGGGATTAAATGTAGTATCTCCAAATTTGCGGATGACACTAAGTTGGGTGGCAGTGTGAGCTGCGAGGAGGATGCTGTGAGGCTGCAGAGCGACTTGGATAGGTTAGGTGAGTGGGCAAATGCATGGCAGATGAAGTATAATGTGGATAAATGTGAGGTTATCCACTTTGGTGGTAAAAACAGAGAGACAGACTATTATCTGAATGGTGACAGATTAGGAAAAGGGGAGGTGCAAAGAGACCTGGGTGTCATGGTACATCAGTCATTGAAGGTTGGCATGCAGGTGCAGCAGGCGGTTAAGAAAGCAAATGGCATGTTGGCCTTCATAGCAAGGGGATTTGAGTACAGGGGCAGGGAGGTGTTGCTACAGTTGTACAGGGCATTGGTGAGGCCACACCTGGAGTATTGTGTACAGTTTTGGTCTCCTAACCTGAGGAAGGACATTCTTGCTATTGAGGGAGTGCAGCGAAGGTTCACCAGACTGATTCCCGGGATGGCGGGACTGACCTATCAAGAAAGACTGGATCAACTGGGCTTGTATTCACTGGAGTTCAGAAGAATGAGAGGGGACCTCATAGAAACATTTAAAATTCTGACGGGGTTAGACAGGTTAGATGCAGGAAGAATGTTCCCAATGTTGGGGAAGTCCAGAACCAGAGGTCACAGTCTAAGGATAAGGGGTAAGTCATTTAGGACCGAGATGCGGAGGAACTTCTTCACCCAGAGAGTGGTGAACCTGTGGAATTCTCTACCACAGAAAGTTGTTGAGGCCAATTCACTAAATATATTCAAAAAGGAGTTAGATGAGGTCCTTACTACTAGGGGGATCAAGGGGTATGGCGAGAAAGCAGGAATGGGGTACTGAAGTTGAATGTTCAGCCATGAACTCATTGAATGGCGGTGCAGGCTAGAAGGGCCGAATGCCCTACTCCTGCACCTATTTTCTATGTTTCTATGTTTCTATGGTCTCCGTATTTAAGAAAGGATATACTTGCATTGGAGGCTGTTCAGAGAAGTTTCATAGGTTGATTCGTGAGATGAAGGGGTTGACTTATGAAGAATGGTTGAGCAGATTGGGCCTATACTCATTGGAGTTTAGAAGAATGAGAGGTGATCTTATTGAAGCATATAAGATAGTAAGGGGGCTCGACAAGGTGGATGCAGAGAGGATGTTTCCACTCATGAGGGAATCTCGAACTAGGGGACATAGTCTCAGAATAAGGGCCCGCCCATTTAAAACTGAGATACGGAGGAATTTCTTCTCTCAGAGGGTCGTAAATCTGTGGAATTCTCTGCCCCACAGAGCTGTGGAGGTTGGATTATTGAATATATTTAAGGTGGAGATAGATTTTTAAATGATAAGGGAGTGGAGGGTTATGGGGAGCGTGCAGGGAAGTGGAACTGAGTCCATGATCAGATCAGCCATGATCTTATTAATTGGCGGAGCAGGCTCGAGCGGCCAAATGGCCTACTCCTGCTCCTGTTTCTTATGTTCTTAGTGTTATGTATGTAAACATTGTAACTGTGTAAGACTTGCCACCAGAGGGCGGAAGTTTTGGTGGCCCAAGGGTCACCTGCACACCTCGTGTAAGGGAGTATGAAAGGTTGTCTGCCATGCTGTTTAGGCACTCTGGAGTTGTATTAAAGAGACTAAGATCACATCAGTTTTAGCTCACAGTACTCAGTCTTGTGGAGTTCTTCCATACTTAACACTTAGTACTGCCTCTCTGATAGCGCTGCGCTCCCTCAGTACTGCCCCTCTGACATTGCAGCACTCCCTCAGTACTGCGCTCCCTCAGTACTGCCCCTCCGACAGTGCATCACTCCCTCAGTACTGCCCCTCTGACAGTGCATCGCTCCCTCAGTACTGCCCCTCTGACAGTGCTGCGCTGCCTCAGTACTGCCCCTCTGACAGTGCTGCGCTCCCTCAGTACTGCCCCTCTGACAGTGCTGCGCTGCCTCAGTACTGCCCCTCTGACAGTGCTGCGCTCCCTCAGTACTGCCCCTCTAACAGTGCTGCGCTGCCTCAGTACTGCCCCTCTGACAGTGCTGTGCTCCCTCAGTACTGCCTCTCCGACTGTGCATCGCTCCCTCAGTACTGCCTCTCCGACTGTGCATCGCTCCCTCAGTACTGCCTCTCCGACTGTGCATCGTTCCCTCAGTACTACCCCTCCGACATTGCAGCGCTCCCTCAGTACTGCCCCTCTGACAGTGCTGCGCTCCCTCAGTACTGCCCCTCTGACAGTGCTGTGCTCTCTCAGTACTGTCCCTCTGACAGTGCTGCGCTCCCTCAGTACTGCCCCTCTGACAGTGCTGCGCTCCCTCAGTACTGCCCCTCTGACAGTGCTGCGCTCCCTCAGTACTGCCCCTCTGACAGTGCTGCGCTCCCTCAGTACTGCCCCTCTGACAGTGCTGCGCCCCCTCAGTACTGCCTCTCCGACTGTGCATCGCTCCCTCAGTACTGCCCCTCTGACAGTGCTGCGCTCCCTCAGTACTGCCCCTCTGACAGTGCTGCGCCCCCTCAGTACTGCCTCTCCGACTGTGCATCGCTCCCTCAGTACTGCCCCTCTGACAGTGCTGCGCCCCCTCAGTACTGCCTCTCCGACTGTGCATCGCTCCCTCAGTACTGCCTCTCCGACATTGCAGTGCTCCCTCAGTACTGCACTTGGAGTAGCAGCCTGGATTTTGTGCTCAAGTCTCCAAAGCGGGGCTGCAACTGACAACTCTCTGACAAAGGTGAGAGTGCTACCACTGTGCAGGACCACTCTACTGTAATGAACATGAAGTACTTACTGTTTCTGGATTGTTCTCAAATATTTCCCTAGCTTCCTCTTTGTCGCAAAATTCTTCGATGCATTCCCGCTCTAAGTTGCCTTGTTTATGTTCCTCGAAGATCACATTGGCACGCCGTTGTCTGATGAGAAACTGTGATGCT
Organism: Pristiophorus japonicus; assembly: GCF_044704955.1. Classification (NCBI taxonomy): domain Eukaryota; kingdom Metazoa; phylum Chordata; class Chondrichthyes; family Pristiophoridae; genus Pristiophorus; species Pristiophorus japonicus. The sequence continues at coordinate 48,330,706 of NC_091986.1, read as the reverse complement.
TGCTGGTGTGACAGGACTGTATGCATGCAGAGAATTATAGGTCAAGCTGTTGTTCATTCATTCAACACACAATTTCACTTATCTCCCACTTGCCAAAGGTTCTAAGGGCAGCTTTTACCAATTTACCAGGAGGATGTGCTGGTGATCCAAGTATAAAGATCAGTGAGTCCCATCAGGAATTCTCTTCATTGTCCAGCACTTTCAATTGTACAACAGTCCCTACACTTCAAAAGTACTTCATTGGCCGTAAAGCGCTTTGGGATGTCCTGAGGTCATGTAAGGCTCTATATAAATGCAAGCTTTTTCTTCTCACCAATTGCTTCTATAACTGAGTGGCCACCAGAGGGCATTCAAAGTCAACAATGGCATCTTTCATGGTCATTTTTTGGGTGCCCTCCCACAATTTGAACTCATGGCCCCTGGGTTCAGCCATAATCTAACTGGATGGGTATGGCAGTGGAGTAGATACAGGAGAAAAGCAAGTACACCCATTTCATAGAAACAGAGAATGGTTACAGCACAGGAGGCCATTCAGCCCGTCGAGCCCGTGCCGGCTCTCTGCAAGAGCATTTCAGCTAGTCCCACTCCCCGCACTTTTCCCATAGCCCTGGAAACTTTTTTCCTTCAAGCACTTATCCAATTCCCTTTTGAAAGCCATGACTGAGACTGCCTTCACCACCCTCTCGGGCAGTGAATTCCAGATCCTAATCGCTGCGTAAAAACTTTTTTTCTTATGTCGCCTTTAGTTCTTCTGCCAATCACCTTAAATCTGTGTCCTCGGGTTCTCGACCCTTACACCAATAGGAACAGTTCCTCTCTATCGACTCTGTCCAGACCTCTCATGATTTACAGCGCCTTTCACGACTTCAGGACGTCCCAAAGTGCTTTACAGCCAATGAAATACTTTTGAAGTGTAGTCACTGTTGTAATGCAGAGAATGAGAGTTCTTATTCGTTTTTGTAAAAATCCTGGAAATAAAAAGCTGTCTCAGTAAAAGTGACCGGAAAGGAGGAGGGGGGAGGCGGGAGAGAGGGGGAGAGGAGAGGGGGAGGTCGGAGAGGAGAGGAGTGTGAGGTCGAGGTGGGAGGGGAGGGGAAGGTCGAGGGCAGGGTGAGGGAGGGGAAGGTCGAGGGGAGGGGAAAGTCGAGGGGAGCGGGAGGTCGAGGGGGGAAGGGAGGGGGGAAGGGAGGGGGAGGTTGAGGAGGGGAGGGGAGGGGGCGGTCGAGGAGGGGAGGGGAGGGGGAGGTCGAGGAGGGGAGGGAAGGGTGAGGTCGAGGAGGGAAGGGTGAGGGGGAGAGGGAAGGGGAGGGGGAAGGGGAGGGGGAAGGGGAGGGGGAGGGGGTAGGGGAGGGGGAGGGGGAGGGGGAGGGGGAGGGGAGGGGGAGGTCGAGGAGGGGAGGGGAGGGGGAGGTCGAGGAGGGGAGGGGGAGGTCGAGGATGGGAGGAGGAGGTCGAGGAGGGAAGGGGAGGGGGAGGTCGAGGAGGGGAGGGGAGGGGGAGGTCGAGGAGGGGGAGGGGAGTGTGAGGGCAAAGGGGAAGGGGGAGAGGAAGGGGAGGTCGAGAGGGGGAGGGGGAGAGGTCGAGGGGGGAGGGAAGGGGTCGAGGGGGGAGGGGAGGGGTCGAGAGGGGAGGGGGAAGTCGGGTGGGAGGGGAGGGTGAGGTCAGGTGGGGGGAGGGTGAGGTCGGGGGGGGGGAGGGGGAGGTCGGGTGGGGGGGGAGGGGAGGGGGAGGTCGAGAGAGGAGGGGAGGTCGAGGGGGGAGGGGAGGTAGAGGGAGGAGGGGAGGTCGAGGGGAGAAGGGGGAGGTGGAGGGGGGAGGGTAGGAAGAAGTGGAAGGGGAGGGGGAGGCCGAGGAGGGGAGGGGTAGGCTGAGGGGGGGGGAGGGAGAGTGGGGGAGGGGGAGGGGTGGGGGAGTCGAGGGGGCAGGGGGTGCTCGAGAGGGGAGGGGGAGGTCGAGGTGGGGAGAGAGAGGTCGAGGGGGGGAGGGAAGGGGAGGGATGGGGAGGGGAGGAGGAGGGGAAGGGGAGGGGGAGGAGGAGGGGAAGGGGAGGGGGAGGGGGAGGTTAGGGGGAGGGGTGGGGGAGGTCGCGGGGGGAGGGGAGGGGGAGATCGCGGGGGGAGGGGAGGGGGAGGTCGCGGCGGGGAGGGAAGTGTGAGGTCAGGGGGGAGGGAGGTCGAGGGGGGAGGGCGGTCGAGGGGGGAAGGGGAGGTCAAGGGGGGAGGGGGAGGTCGAGGGGGGAGGGAGGGTTGCGGGGTGCAGGGGAGTGTGAGGTTGACGGGGAAGGGAGGGGGAGGTTGAGGATGGAGGGGAGGGGGATGTCGAGGGGGAGGGGAGGGGGAGGTTGAGGGGGGAGGTCAAGGGGGAGGGGAGGTCAAGGGGGAAGGGGAGGGGAAGGTCGAGGGGGGACGGGAGTGGGGGGAGGGGAGTGGGAGGGCAATGTTGAGAGGGGAGGGGAGGGTGAGGTCGAGGGGGGAGGGGAGGGGGAGGTTGAGCGTGGAGGGGAGGGGGAAGTCGAGGAGGTGAGGGGATGGGGAGGTCCAGGGGGGAGGGGAGGGGGAGGTCGAGGGGGGAGATCGAGGAGGTGATGGGAGGGGGAGGTCGAGGTGAGGGGAGGGGGTGGTCGAGGTGAGGGGAGGGGGAGGTAAAGGGGGAGGGAAAGGGGGAGGGGAGGGGGAAGTCGATGGGGGAGGCGAGGGGGAGGTCAAGGGGGGAGGCGAGGTCGAGATGGGATGGGAGGTCGAGGTAGAGGGGAGAGGGGGAGCTCGAGGGGGAGGGAAGGCGGAGGTCGAGGGGGAGGGAGGGGGGAGGTCAAGGGGGGGAGGGGAGGGGGGAGGGGAGGGGGGAGGTCAAGGGGGGGAGGGGAAGGGGAGGTCGAGGGTGGGAGGGAGAGGTCGGCGGAGGGGAGGGTGAGGTCGAGGGGGTGGCGAGGGGGAGATCGAGGGGGAGGGGAGGGGGGGTCGAGTGGGGAGGGGAGGGGGAGATCGAGGGGGGAGGGGAGGGGAGGGTGATGTCAAGGGGGAAGGGGAGGGGGATGTCAAGGGGGAAGGGGATGTCGAGGAGGAAGGAGGGGAGGTCAAGGGGGGAGGAAATGTTGAGGAGGGAGTGGAGGGGGAGGGTGAGGTCGAGGGCGGAGGGGAGGGGGAGTTCGAGGGGGGGCAGGGGGAGGCCGAGGGGGGAGGGCAGGGGAGGTCGAGAGGGGAAGGGAGGGGGAGCTCGAGGGGGGAGGGGTGGGGGAGGTTGAGGGGAGGTAGAGGGAATGGGTAGGTGGAGGGAATGGGGAGGTCGAGGGGGTAGGGGACGGGGAGCTCGAGGGGGGAGGGGAGGGGAGTGGATGGGAAGATCGAGGGGGGAGGGGAGGTGGACGTCGAGGGGGAGGTGGAGGACGAGGGGGGAAGGGAGTTGGAAGTCGAAGGGTGGAGGTCGAAGGGTGGAGGGGAATGAGAGGAGGAGGGGGGAGGTCGAGGGGAGGGGTGGTGGAGATCGAGGGGGGAGGGTAGGGGGAGGTGGAGGTCGAGGGGGGGAGGGGATGGGGAGGTGGAGGGGAGGGGAGGGGGAGCAGAGGGGGAGGGGGAGTTCGAGGGGAGGGGGAAGTTGAGGGGGGAGGGGAGGGGAGGGGGAGGGGAGGGGGAGGAGAAGGGAAGGTCGAAGTTGAGGGGGGAGGGGAGAGGGGGCCGAGGGGGAGGGGAGGTGGAGGGTAGGTCGAGGGAGGGGATGGGGAGGGGGCGGGGGAAGTCATGGGGGGTGGGGAGTGGAGGAGAGGGGGAGGTCGAGGTCGAGGGGGGGAGGGGAGGGGGAGGTCGAGGGGGGACGGGATTGGGAGATCGGGGGGGAGGTCAAGGGGGGAGGGGGAGATCGAGGGGGATGGGGAGGGGGAGGTCGAGGGGAAGGGGAGGGGGAGGTCGAAGGGGTAGCGGAGGGGGAGGTCGAGGGGGAGGGGAGGGGAAGGGGAGGTCGAGGGGGAGGGGAGGGGAGGGGGAGGTCGAGGGGGGAGGTCGAGGGGGGGAGGTCGAGGGGAGGGGGAGGTCGGGGGGAGGGGAGGGGGAGGGGAGGTCGAGTGGAAGAGGAGGGGAGGGGGAGGGGGAGGTCGAGGGGGAGGGGAGGTGGAGGTCGAGGGGGGAGGGGAGGTGGAGGTGGAGGAGTGGGGGAGGTCGAGGGGGGAGGGGATGGGGAGGGGGAGGTCGAGGGGAGGGGGAAGTCGAGGGGGGAGGGGACGGGGAGGGGAGGAGAGTGGGAAGTCGAGGTCGAGGGGGGAGGGGAGGGGGGGATCGAGGGGGGAGGGGAGGGGGGTTCGAGGGGGGAGGGGATTGGAGGGGAGGTCGAGGTCGAAGGCAAGGGAGAAATCGAAGCGGAGGGGGAAGGAAGGGGGAGATGAAGGGGAGGTTGAGGTCGAGGAGGAGGTCACAGGGAGGGGGAGGAGGAGGAAAGTGAGGGGAGGTCAAGGGGGGAGGGGAGGTCGAGGGGGGGAGGGGGAGGTCGGGGAGGGGGAGGTCGAGGGGGGGAGGGGGTGGTCGGGGGAGGAGGGGGAGGGGGAGAGGAAGGGGAGAGGGAGGTCAAGGGGGAGGGAAGAACGGGAGGGGGGAGTGGGGAGGGGAGAGGTGGAGGGGTGGAGAGGTCGAGGGGGGAGGTCAAGGGGAGGGAGGGGTGGGGGAGGTCGAGGGGGGGAGGGGAGGGGGGGCAAGGGGAGAGGAGAGGGGGAGGTCGGGGGAGAGGAGAGGGGGAGGTCGGGGGAGAGGGGAGGGGGAGGTCGGGGGAGAGGAGAGGGGGCGGGGAGTGGGGTCGAGGGGGCGAGGGAGGGGGTGAGGGGGGAGGGGAGTGGAAGGGGAGGTCGAGGGAGGGAGGGGGGAGGTCGAGAGAGGAAGGGAGGGGGAGCGGGATGTCGAGGGGCGAAGGGGAGGGGAAGGGGAGGGAGAGGTCGAGGGGAGGGGTCGTGGGGGGAGGGGAGGCGGTAGTGGGGAGGGGAGGAGGAGATGGAGGGGAGGTTGAGGTCGTAGAGGTCGTCACAGGGAGGGGGATGGGGATATCGAGGGGGGGTGGAGCTCGAGGGGGGAGGTGGAGTTCGAGGGGGAGGGAGGGGGAGGCCGAGGGGGGAGGGCAGGGGGAGGTTGAGGGGGGAGGTTGAGGGGGGAGGGGAGGGGGCGGTCGAGAGGGGAAGGGAGGGGGAGCTCGAGGGGGGAGGGGTGGGGGAGGTTGAGGGGAGGTAGAGGGAATGGGTAGGTGGAGGGAATGGGGAGGTCGAGGGGGGGAGGGGAGTGGATGGGAAGATCGAGGGGGGAGGGGAGGTGGACGTCGAGGGGGAGGTGGAGGTCGAGAAGGGATTGGAGTTGGAAGTCGAGGGCTGGAGGGGAGTGGGAGGGGGAGGGGGGAGGTCGAGCGGAGGGGAGGGGAGGTGGAGGTCGAGGGGGGAGGGTAGGGGGAGGGGAGGGTAGGGGGAGGTGGAGGTCGAGGGGGTGGGGATGGGGAGGTCCAGAGGGGAGGGGGAGGTCGAGGGGGGAGATCGAGGAGGTGAGGGGAGGGGGAGGTCGAGGTGAGGGGAGGGGGTGGTCGAGGTGAGGGGAGGGGGAGGTAAAGGGGGAGGGGAGGGGGAAGTCGAGGAGGGAGGCGAGGGGGAGGTCAAGGGGGGAGGCGAGGCCGAGATGGGATAGGAGGTCGAGGTAGAGGGGGGGGGAGGGAAGGCGGAGGTCGAGGGGGAGGGAGGTCAAGGGGGGGAGGGGAGGGGGAGGTCGAGGGTGAGAGGGAGAGGTCGGCGGAGGGGAGGGTGAGGTCGAGGGGGTGGCGAGGGGGAGATCGAGGGGGGAGGGGTGGGGGGATCGAGTGGGGAGGGGAGGGGGAGATCGAGGGGGGAGGGGAGGAGGATGTCAAGGGGGAAGGGGAGGGGGATGTCAAGGGGGAAGGGGATGTCGAGGGGGAAGTCAAGGGGGAGGGGATGTTGAGGAGGGAGTGGAGGGGGAGGGTGAGGTCGAGGGCGGAGGGGAGGGGAAGTTCGAGGGGGGACAGGGGGAGGCCGAGGGGGGAGGGCAGGGGGAGGTCGAGAGGGGAAGGGAGGGGGAGCTCGAGGGGAGGTAGAGGAATGGGTAGGTGGAGTGAATGGGGAGGTCGAGGGGGTAGGGGACGGGGAGCTCGAGGGGGGAGGGGAGGGGAGTGGATTGGAAGATCGAGGGTGGAGGGGAGGTGGACGTCGAGGGGAAGGTGGAGGTCGAGGGGGGATGGGAGTTGGAAGTCGAGGGGTGGAGGTCGAGGGGTGGAGGGGAGTGGGAGGAGGAGGGGGGAGGTCGAGGGGAGGGGAGGGGTGGTGGAGATCGAGGGGGGAGGGTAGGGGGAGGTGGAGGTCGAGGGGGGGAGGGGATGGGAGGTGGAGGGGAGGGGAGGGGGAGCAGAGGGGGAGGGGGAGTTCGAGGGGAGGGGAAGTCGAGGGGAAAGGGGAGGGGAGGGGGAGGAGAAGGGAAGGTCGAGGTCGAGGGGGGAGGGGAGAGGGGGTCGAGGGGGAGGGAGTGATGGGGAGGTTGAGGTCGAAGGCAAGAGAGAAATCGAAGAGGAGGGGGAAGGGAGGGGGAGATGGAGGGGAGGTTGAGGTCGAGGAGAGGTCACAGGGAGGGGGAGGGAGAGGAGGGGGAAAGGGAGGGAGGTCAATGGGGAGTGCGAGGTCAAAGGAAAGACGAGGGGGAGGGCGAGGGCAAAGGGGAGGGGAGGGGGAGGTCGAGGGGGGAGGGAAGGGGGAGATCGAGGGGGAAGGGGAGGGGAGGGGGAGGTCAAGGGAGGGGAGGTGGAGGTCGAGGGGGGAAGGGGAGGTGGAAGTCGAGAGGGGAGATGGAAGGGGAGGGGAGGAGGAGAGGAGGGGGAGGGGTGGAGGAGAGGAGGGGGAGGTCGGGGGGGGAGGGGAGGGGGAGGTGAGGGGAGGTTGAGGGGGGGGGAGGTGGAGGTCGAGGGGGGGGGAGGGGAGGGGATGGGGAGGGAGAGCAGAGGGGGAGGGGAGGTCGAGGGGAGAGGAAGTCGAGGGGATAGGGGAGAGGGAGGTCGAGGGGGGAGGGGAGGTGGAGGGAGAGGTCGAGGGGGGAGGGGATGAGGAGGGGGCGGGGGAAGTCGTGGGGGGTGGGGAGGGAGGAGAGGGGGAGGTCGAGGTCGAGGGGGGGAGGGGAGGGGGAGGTCGAGGGGGAGGGGCGAGGGAGTTCGAGGGGGATGGGATTGGGAGATCGGGGGGAGGTCAAGGGGGGAGGGGAGATCGAGGGGGATGGGGATGGGGAGGTCGAGGGGAAGGGGAGGGGGAGGTCGAAGGGGGAGCGGAGGCGGAGGTCGAGGGGGAGGGGAGGGGGAGGTCGAGGGGGGAGCGGAGGGGGAGGTCGAGGGGAGGGGAGGGGAAGGGGAGGTCGAGGGGGAGGGAGGTAAGGGGGAGGTCGAGGGCAAGGGGAGGGGAGGGGGAGGTCGAGGGGGAGGTCGAGGGGGAGGTCGAGGGAAGGGGAGGGTCGAGGGGGAGGCGAGGGGGAGGGGAGGTCGAGTGGAAGAGGAGGGGAGGGGGAGGTCGAGGGAGGGGAGGTGGAGGTCGAGGGGGGGAGGGGAGGTGGAAGTCGAGAGGGGAGGTGGAAGTCGAGGGGGGTGGGGAGGGGGAGGTGAGGGGAGATTGAGGGGGAGGGAGGTGGAGGTCGAGGGGGAGGGGGAGGGAAGGGGATGGGGAGGGAGAGCAGAGTGGGAGGGGAGGTCGAGGGGAGGGGAAGTCGAGGGGGTAGGGGAGAGGGAGGTCGAGGGGGGATGGGAGGTGGAGGTCGTGGGGGGAGGGGAGGTAGAGGGGGAGGTCGAGGGGGGAGGGGGTGGGGAGGGGGCGGGAGGGGAGGGGAAGTCGTGGGGGGTGGGGAGGGGAAGGCAAGGGAGAAATCGAAGCGGAGGGGGAAGGGAGTGGGAGATGGAGGGGAGGTCGAGGTCGAGGAGGAGGTCACAGGGAGGGGGAGGAGGAGGAAAGGGAGGGGAGGTTAATGGGGAGGGCGTGGTTGAAGGAAAGATGAGGGGGGGAGGGCGAGGTCAAGGTTGAGGGGAGGGAGGGGAGGGGGAGGTCGAGGGGGGAGGGAAGGGGGAGGTCGAGGGGGAAGGGGAGTGGAAGGGGGAGGTCGAGGGGGGAGGGGAGGGGGATGGGGAGATCGAGGGGGGAGGGGAGGGGGAGGTCGAGGGGGGAGGGAAGGGGGAGGTCGAGGGGGAAGGGGAGTGGAGGGGGAGTTCGAGGGGGAGGGGAAGGGGGAGGTCGAGGGGGGAGGGGAGGGGGAGATCGAGGGGGGGAGGGGAGGGGGAGGTCGAGGGGGGGGGCAAGGGGGGGACGGGATTGGGAGATCGGGGGGGAGGTCAAGGGGGGAGGTGGAGATCGAGGGGGATGGGGAGGGGAAGGGGAGGGGGAGGTCGAAGGGGGAGCGGAGGGGGAGTTCGAGGGGGGGGAGCGGAGGGGTAGGTCGAGGGGGAGGGGAGGGGAAGGGGAGGTCGAGGGGGAGGGGAGGTAAGGGGAGGTCGAGGGGAGGGGAGGGGGAGGTCGAGGGGGAGGTCGAGGGGGAGGTCGAGGGGTGGGGAAGGTTGAGGGGAGGGGAGGGGAGGGGGATGGGAGGTCGAGTGGGAGAGGAGGGGAGGGGAGGTCGAGGAGGAGGGGAGGTGGAGGTCGAATGGGGAGGGAGGTGGAGGTCGAATGGGAGGGTAGGTGGAGGTGAAGGAGAGGGGGAGGTCGAGGGGGGAGGGGATGGGAGGGAGGGGGAGGTCGAGGGGAGGGGGAAGTCAAGGGGGGAGGGGAGGGGGAGGGGAGGAGAGGGGTAGGTCGAGGTCGGGGGGGAGGGGAGGGGGGGTCGAGGGGGGAGGGGAGTGGAGGGGAGGTCGAGGTCGAAGGCAAGGGAGAAATCGAAGCGGAGGGGGAAGAGAGGGGGAGATGGAGGGGAGGTTGAGGTTGAGGAGGAGGTCACAGGGAGGGGGAGGAGGAGGAAAGGGAGGGGAGGTCAAGGGGGGGGAGGGGAGATCGAGGGGGGGAGGGGGAGGTCGGGGATGGGGAGGTCAAGGGGGGGAGGGGGTGGTCGGGGGAGGAGGGGGAGGGGGAGAGGAAGGGGAGAGGGAGGTCAAGGGGGAGGGGAGAGAGGAGGGGGAGGGAAGAAGGGGAGGGGGGATTGGGGAGGGGAGAGGTGGAGGGGTGGGGAGGTCGAGGGGGGGAGGTCGAGGGAAGGGAGGGTGGGGGAGGTTGAGGGGGGAGGGGAGGGGGGTGGCAAGGGAGAGGAGAGGGGGAGGTCGGGGGAGAGGAGAGGGAGAGGTCGGGGGAGAGGAGAGGGGGCGGGGAGAAGTGGGGAGGGGAGTGGAAGGGGAGGTCGAGGGGGGAGGGGGGAGGTCGAGAGAGGAAGGGAGGGGGAGGGGCGGGGGAGCGGGATGTCGAAGGGGAGGGGAAGTGGAGGGAGAGGTTGAGGGGAGGGGGTCGTGGGGGAGGGGAGAGGGGAGGTCGATGGGGAGAGGGGAGGGGGAGAGGGAAGGGGGAGGAGGATAGGGGCGGGGAGTGGGGTCGAGGGGTCGAGGAAGGGGGAGAGGGGGGAGGGGAGCAGGATGTCGAGGGAGGAAGGGGAGGGAAGGTCGAGGGGAGGGGGACGTCGAGTGGGGAGGGGTGGGGGAGGGGAGGGGGAAGTTGGCGGGGAGGTTGAGGGGGGAGGGGGAAGTCGAGGGGGGAAGGGGAGGAGGAGGTCGAGGGGGGAAGGGGAGGAGGAGGTCGAGGGGGCAAGGTGAGGGGAGGAGGGGAGGGGGAAGAGGGGAGGGGGAGTTGGAGGGGGAGGGGAGAAGGCAGAAGGGGAGGGGGAGAGGAGGGGGAGGTCAAAGGGGGAGGGGAGGGGAAGTCGAGGGGGAGGGGGAGGTCGAGGTGGGTGGTCGAGAGGGGGAGGAGGAGGTCGAGGGGGAGGAGGAGGTTGAGGGGGGAGTGGAGAGGGAGGTCGAGTGGCAGGGGCGGGGAGGTCGAAGGAGAGGGGAGAATGCGGTCGAGGGTGTAGGGGAGGGGTGAGATGAGGTCGAGGGGGGAAGAGGGAGGTCGAGTGGGGAGGAGGAGGGGAGGGAGAGGTTGAGGGGGAGGGGAACGTCGAGGATGGAGGAGGAGGTCGAGGGGGGGAGGAGGTTGGGGGGGGGAGTAGAGATCGAGGGGGGTAGAAAGGTTGGGGGGGGAGGGGGAGTCGAGGGGGAGGAGGAGGTCGAGGTGGGAGGAGGACGTTGGGGGTGAGGGGAGGTCCAGAGGGGGAAGAGAGGTGGGGTCGAGAAGGGGAGGGGAGAGCGACGTCGAGGGGGGAGGGGGTTGTTGAGAGGTGAGGGGGTGGAGAGGGGGAGGTCGAGGGGGGGTATGTGAGGTCGAGGTGGGGAGGGGGAGGGTGAGGGGGGGTGGGAGAGGTTGAGGGGGGGAAGGGAGGTCGAGGGTGGAGGGGGAGGTCGAGGGGAGGGGAGGTCGATGGGGGGGAGGTCGAGGGGGGAAGGGGAGGTCGAGGGTGGAGGTCGAGGGGGAGTGGGAGGTCGAGGGGGTTGAGTGGGAGGTCGAGGGGGGTTGAGGGGGAGGTCGAGGGGAGGTCAAGGGGGATGGGAGGAGGAGGTCGATGAGGGGAGGGGAGGGGGAGGTCGAGGGGGGAGGGAGAGGAGGTCGAGGGGTGGAGGGGAGGGGGAGGTCAAGGGGGGAGGGGAGGAGGAGGTTGAGGGGGGGAGGTAGTGGTCGAGAGGGGGATGGGAGGAGAGGGGGAGGTCGACGGGGCGAGGGAGGGGGTGGTCAATGGGGGGAGGGGAGGGGGAGGTCAAGGAGGGGAGGGGGATGGGTGGGAGATGTCGAGGGGGGAAGGGGAGGAGAAGGGGAGGTCGACGGGGCAGAGGGAGGGATGGTCGATAGGGGGAGGGGAGGGGGAGGTCGAGGGGGAGAGGGGATGGGGAGGTCGAGGCGACGAAGAGAGGGGGAGGACGAGTGGAGAGGGTGCTCGTGCGGGGAGGGGAGGGGAGGTCGAGGGGAGAGGTCGAGGAGGGAGGGAAGGGAGAGGTCGAGGAGGGAGGGGGGGAGGTCGAGGGGGAGGGGAAGGTCGAGGAGGGGAGAGGGGGAGAGGGGAGCGGATTTCGAGAGGGGAGGGGAGGGGGAGGTCGAGGGGGGAGGGGAGGGGGAGGTTGAGGGAATAGGGTGGTCAAGGGGGAAGGGTGGGGGAGGGGTGGGTGCGGTCAGGGGGGAGGTTGAGGGGGGAGGGGAGGGGGAGGGGGAGGGAAGAGGGGAGGGGGAGGTCAAGGGGGGAGGGGCGGGAGAGGGGAGGGGGAGGTCGAGGGGGGCAGGGGAGGGGAGGGGGAGGAGGGAGGGGAGGGGAAGGGGGAGGGAAGAGGGGAGGGGGAGGTCAAGGGGGGAGGGGCGGGGGAGGGGAGTGGGAGGTCGAGGGGGGAGGGGAGGGTGGAGGTCGTGGGGGGCAAAGGAGGGGGAGGTCGAGGGGGGTGAGAGGGAGGTCGAGGGGGAAGGGGATGGGGAGGGGGAGGAGGGGAGGGGAGGGGGAGGTTGAGGAAGGGAGGTGATGGGGAGGTCGAGGGAGGGAGGGGAGGGGGAGGTCAAGGGAGGGAGGGGATGGAGATGACGAGGGAGGGAGGGGAGGGGGAGGTCGAGGGGGGAGGGGTAGGTCGAAGGGGGAGGGGGAGGTCGATGGGGGAGGGGGAGGTCGAGGGGGGGAGTGGGAGTTCTAGGAGGAGTGGGAGGTCGAGGGGGAGAGGGAGAAGTCGAGGGGGAGGTAGAGGGGGCGGGCAGGTCGGGGGGGAGGTCGAGGGGGGAGGGGAGTGTGGAGGTCGTGGGGGGCAAAGGAGGAGGAGGTCGAGGGGGGTGAGAGGGAGGTCGAGGGGGAAGGGGATGGGGAGGGGGAGGAGGGGATGGGGAGGTCGAGGGGAGGGGAGAGGAGGGCGAGGTGGGGAGGGGAGGGGGAGGTCGAGGAAGGGAGGTGATGGGGAGGTCGAGGGAGGGAGGGGAGGGGGAGGTCGAGGGGGGAGGGGTAGGTCGAAGGGGGAGGGGGAGGTCGATGGGGGAGGGGGAGGTCGAGGGGGGGAGTTGGAGTTCGAGGAGGAGTGGGAGGTCGAGGGGGAGAGAGAGGGGGAGGGAGAGGTCGAGGGGGAGGTAGAGGGGGCGGGCAGGTCGGGGGGGAGGTTGAGGGGGGAGGGGAGGGGGCAGGAGAGGTCAAGGGGGGGAGGGATGGGGGAGGTCGAGGGGGGAGGGGGAGGTAGGGGGAGCTCGAGGGGGGAGGGAAGGGGAGTGGATGGAGAGGTCAAGGGGGGAGGGGAGGTGGAGGTCGAGGAGGGGAGGGGAGGTGGAAGTCGAGGGGTGGAGGTAGAGGGGTGGAGGTCGAGGGCGGAGGGGTGGGGGAGGTCGAAGGCGAAGGGATGGGGAAGGTCAGGGGGAAGGGGAGGGGAGTGGAATGGGAGGTCAAGGAGGAGGGGAGGTGGAGGTGGAGAGGGGAGGGGAGGTGGAAGTCGAGGGGTGGAGGTAGAGGGGTGGAGGTCGAGGGCGGAGGGGTGGGGGAGGTGGAAGGCGAAGGGATGGGGAAGGTCAGGGGGAAGGGGAGGGGAGTGGAATGGGAGGTCAAGGGGGAGGGGAGGTGGAGGTGGAGAGGGGAGGGGAGGTGGAAGTCGAGGGGTGGAGGTCGAGGGGTGGAGGTCGAGGGGTGGAGGTTGAGGTGCGGAGTTCGAGGGGGGAGGGAAGGGGGAGGCCGAGTGGGGAGGGGAGGGGCAGGGGGGAGGGAAGGGGAGGGATAGGGGAGGGGGATGTCGAGGTGGGAGGGGGAGGTCGAGGAGGGAGGGGAGGGGGAGGGGAGGGGAGGTTGAGTGGGGACGGGAGGGGAGGGGGAGGTGGAGGTCGAGGGGGGGAGGAACGGGGAGCGGGAGGGGGAACGGAGGGGGAGGTCGAGGGGAGGGGGAAGTCGAGGGGGGAGAGGAGGGGGAAGTCGAGGGGGGATGGAGGGGAGGGGAGGGAATGGGGAGGGGAGGTCGCGGGGGGAGGGGAGTGTGAGATCGAGGGGGGAGGGGAGGGGAAGGTCGAAAGGGGAGGGGAGGTCAAGGGGGGAGCGGAGGGGGAGGTCGAGGGGGGAGAGGAGGGGGAGGTCGAGGGGGAGGGGAGGGGTTAAGGGGGAGCGCGAGAGCAAGGTCGAGGGACGGCGAGGTCAAAGGGGTAGTTTGAGGGGAGGTCGAGCATGAGGGAGAGGTCGAGACGAGGGGAAGCTCGACGTCGAGGGGGGAGGGGAAGGGGGGTCAAGGCAGGGGGGAAGGGAAGGTCAAGGTCGAACGCAAGGGAGAAATCGAAGCGGAGGGGAAGGGAGGGGGAGATGGAGGGGAGGTTGAGGTCGAGGAGGAGGTCACAGGGAGGGGGAGGAGGGGGAAAGGGAGGGGAGGTCAATGGGGAGGGTGAGGTCGAAGGAAAGGCGAGGGGAAGAGGAGGGCGAGGTCGAGGTTGAGGGCTGAGGGGGAGGTCGAGGAGAGGAGAGGGAAAGGGAGATGAGGTCGGGGGTTTGGGATAGGGGAGGAATGGGGAGGGGGAGGTCGAGGGAGGGAGGGCAAGGTCAAGGGGGGAGGGAAGGGGGAGGTCGAGTGGGAGAGGGAGGTTGAGGGGGGAGGGGGAGGTCGAGGGGGAGGGGAGGGGGAGGTCGAGGGGGAGGGGAGGGTGAGGTCGAGGGGGAGGGGAGGGGAGGGTGAGGCCGAGGGCGGAGGGGTGGGGGAGGTCGAGGGGGGAGGGGAGGAGATTGGAAGAGGAGGTCAAGGGGGGAGGGGAGGTGGAGGTGGAGGGGGAGGGGAGGTGGAAGTCGAGGGGGACGGGTAGGGGAGGTCGAGGGGGTTGGGGAGGGGGAGGTCGAGGGGGGAGGGGGATGTCGAGGGGGAGGGGGAGATCGAGGGGGGAGGGGGAGATGGAGGGGGAGATCGAGGGGAGGAGGGGAGGGGAGGTCGAGGGGGGAGGGGGAGATCGAGGGGAGATGGGGCGGTCGAGGGGGGAGGGGAGGGGAGATCGAGGAAGGAGGGATGGGGGAGGTCGAGGGGGAGTGGAGGCAGAGGTCGAGGTGGGGAGGGGAGGGGGAGGTCGAGGGGGGAGGTCGACGGGGGAGGGGGTGGTCGATGGGAGGGCGGGGGAGGCCGAGAGGGGAGGGAGGTCGAGGAGGGAGGGAAGGGGGGGTCGAGGGGGGGGGGGGGAGGGGGCGGTTGAGTGGGGGGGGGGAGGTCGAGGAGAGGAGGGGGAAAGGGAGAGGAGGTCGGGGGTTTGGGATAGGGGAGGAATGGGGAGGGGGAGGTCGAGGGAGGGAGGGCAAGGTCGAGGTGGAGAGGGAGGTTGAGGGGGGGAGGTCGAGGGGGAGGGGGAGGGGGAGGGGAGGGGGAGGTCGAGGGGGAGGGGAGGGTGAGGTCGAGGGGGAGGGGAGGGGAGGGTGAGGTCGAGGGCGGAGGGGTGGGGGAGGTCGAGGGGGGAGGGGAGGAGATTGGAAGAGGAGGTCAAGGGGGGAGGGGAGGTGGAGGTGGAGGGGAAGGGGAGGTGGAAGTCGAGGGGAAGGTGAGGTGGAAGTCGAGGGGGACGGCTAGGGGAGGTCGAGGGGGTTGGGGAGGGGGAGGTCGAGGGGGGAGGGGGATGTCGAGGGGGAGGGGGAGATCGAGGGGGGAGGGGGAGATGGAGGGGGAGATCGAGGGGAGGAGGGGAGGGGGAGGTCGAGGGGGGAGGGGGAGATCGAGGGGAGATGGGGCGGTCGAGGGGGGAGGGGAGGGGGAGATCGAGGAGGGAGGGATGGGGGAGGTCGAGGGGGAGTGGAGGCAGAGGTCGAGGTGGGGAGGGGAGGGGGAGGTCGAGGGGGGAGGTCGACGGGGGAGGGGGTGGTCGATGGGAGGGCGGGGGATGTCGAGAGGGGAGGGAGGTCGAGGAGGGAGGGAAGGGGGGGTCGAGGGGGGGAGGGGAGGGGGAGGTTGAGTGTGGGAGGGGGAGGTCGAGGGAGGGGAAGGGGAGGTCCAGGTCGCGGGGGGTAGGGGGAGGTCGAGGTAGTGGGGGGAGGGGAGGAGGAGGTCGAGGGGGAGGGGAGGGGTGGGGAGGTCGAGGGGGTGAGAGGGATGTCGAGGCGGTGGGGAAGGGCGAGGGGAGAGAGAGGTCGAGGGGGAGAGAGAGGTCGAGGGGGAGGGGGAGGTCGAGGGGGGAGGGGGAGGTCGATGGGGGGAGGGGCAGGTCGCGGGGGGTAGGGGGAGGTCGAGGTAGTGGGGGGAGGGGAGGAGGAGGTCGAGGGGGAGGGGAGGGGTGGGGAGGTCGAGGGGGTGAGAGGGATGTCGAGGCGGTGGGGAAGGGCGAGGGGAGAGAGAGGTCGAGGGGGAGGGGGAGGTCGAGGGGGGAGGGGGAGGTCGATGGGGGGGGCAGGTCGAGGGGGCGAGCGGGAGGTCGAGGGGGGAGCGGGAGGTCGAGGGGGAGGGGGAGGGGTGGGGAGGTCGAGGTGGTGAGAGGTCGAGGGGGAGAGAGAGGTCGAGGCGGAGGGGGAGGTCGAGGGGGGAGGGGCAGGTCGAGGGGGCGAGCGGGAGGTCGAGGGGGGAGCGGGAGGTCGAGGGGGGGGTCGAGGGGGGAGGGGAGGGCGAGGGGGAAGGGAGGTCGAGGGGGAGGGGAGGGGGAGTTTGAGGGGGAGGGGGAGGTTGAGGGGGAAGGCGGAGGTCGAGGGTTGAGGGGGAGATTGAGGAGAGGAGGGGGAGTGGGAGGTCGAGGGGAGGGGGAGGTCGAGGGGAGGGAAAGATCGAGGGGAGAGGGAGTGGTCGAGAGGGATGGGGAGGGGAGATCGATGGGGAGGGGTGGGGGAGGTCGAGGGGGAGTGGAGGCGGTGGTCGAGGGGGGAGGGGAGGGGGAGGTCGAGGGGGGAGGTCGACCGGGGAGTGGAGGGGTTCAGGGGGGAGGGATGGGGGGGTCGAGGGGGAGGAGGGGAGGTCAAGGTCGAAGGCAAGGGAGAAATCGAAGCGGAGGGGGAAGGAAGGGGGGAGATGGAGGGGAGGTTGAGGTCGAGGAGGAGGTCACAGGGAGGGGGAGGAGGGGGAAAGGGAGGGGAGGTCAATGGGGAGGGTGAGGCCGAAGGAAAGGCGAGGGGGAGAGGAGGGCGAGGTCGAGGTTGAGGGCTGAGGTCGAGGAGAGGAGGGGGAAAGGGAGAGGAGGCCGGGGGTTTTGGATAGGGGAGGAAAGGGGATGGGGAGGTCGAGGGAGGGAGGGCAAGGTCAAGGGGGGGAGGGAAGGGGGAGGTCGAGGGGGAGAGGGTGGTTGAGGGGGAGAGTTCGAGGGGGGAGGGGGAGGGGGAGGGGGAGGTCGAGGGGGGAGGGGAGGGTGAGGTCGAGGGGGAGGGGCAGGTCGAGGGCGGAGGGGTGGGGGAGGTCGAGTGGGAGGGGAGGAGATTGGAAGAGGAGTTCAAGGGGGAGAGGAGGTGGAGGTGGAGGGGGGAGGGGAGGTAGAAGTCGATGGGGACGGGTAGGGGGAGGTCAAGGGGGTTGGGGGAGGGGGAGGTCGAGGGGGGCGAGGGATGTCGAGTGGGAGGGGGAGATTGAGGGGAAGGGGGAGATGGAGGGGGAGATCGAGGGGAGGGGGAGGAGGGGGAGGGGGAGGTCGAGGGGGAGGGGGAGATCGCTGGGAGATGGGGCGGTCGAGGGGGGAGGGGAGGGGGAGATAGAGGAGGGAGGGATGGGGGAGGAGGAGGGAGGGATGAGGGAGGTCGAGGGGGAGTGGAGGCGGAGGTCGAGGTGGGGAGGGGAGGGGGAGGTCGAGGGGGGAGGTCGACGGGGGAGGGGGTGGTCGATGGGATGGCGGGGGAGGTCGAGAGTGGAGGGTCGAGGGGGGGAGGGGAGGGGGAGGTTGAGTGGGGGAGGGGGAGGTCGAGGGAGGGGAAGGGGAGGTCCAGGTCACGGGGGGTAGGGGGAGGTCGAGGTAGTGGGGGTAGGGGAGCAGGAGGTCGAGGGGGAGGGGGAGGGGAGGGGAGGTCGAGGGGGTGAGAGGGATGTCGAGGCGGTGGGGAAGGTCGAGGGGAGAGAGAGGTCGAGGGGAGGTCGAGGGGGAGGGGAGGGGGAGTTTGAGGGGGAGGGGGAGGTTGAGGGGGGAGGGGGAGGTCGAGGGGGAAGGGGGAGATTGAGGAGAGGAAGGGGAGGGGGAGGTCGAGGGGAGGGGGAGGTCGAGGGGAGGGGCAGATCGAGGGGAGAGGGAGCGGTCGAGGGGGGAGGGGAGGGGAGATCAAGGGGGAGGGGTGGGGGAGTGGAGCCGGAGGTCGAGGGGGGGAGGGGAGGTCGATCGGGGAGTGGAGGGGTTCAGGGAGGAGGGGAGGGGGGGTGGGGGTGGGGAGGGGAGGTCAAGGTCGAAGGCAAGGGAGAAATCGAAGCGGAGGGGGAAGGGAGGGGTAGATGGAGGGGAGGTTGAGGTCGAGGAGTAGGTCACAGGGAGGGGGAGGAGGGGGAAAGGGAGGGGAGGTCAATGGGGAGGGTGAGATCGAAGGAAAGGCGAGGGGAAGGGGAGGGCGAGGTCGAGGTGGAGGGCTGAGGCGAGGTCCAGTGGAGGAGGGGGAAAGGGAGAGGATGTCGGGGGTTTGGCATAGGGGAGGAATGGGGAGGGTGAGGCGGTGATCGAGGGAGGGAGGGGAAGGTCGATGGGGGGAGCGGAGGGGGAGGTGGGTAGCAGAGGGGGAGGGGGAGGTCGAGGGGGGGGAGGTCAGGGGGGGAGGTTGAGGGGGGAGGGGAGGTCGAGATGGAGGGGGAGGGGGACCACGAGGGGGGAGGGGAGGGGGAAGTCGATGGGAGGGAGGGGGAGGTCGAGGGGGGAGGGGAGGTCGAGATGGAGGTGGAGGGGGAGCACGAGGGGGGAGGGGAGGGAGTGGTCGAGGGGGGAGGGGAGGGGTAGGTCAAGGGGGGAGAGGAGGCGAAGGGGGGAGGGGGAGGGGAGGGAAGAGGTCGAGGGAGGAGGGGAGGGAGTGGTCGAGGGGGGAGGGGAGGCGAGGTCAAGGGGGCAGGGGAGAGGGAGGTCGAGGGGGGAGAGGAGGGGGAGGTCGAGGGGAATGGAGGGGATAAGGGAGGGGGGTCGAGGGTGGGGAGGGGAGGTCAAGGTCGAAGGCAAGGGAGAAATCGAAGCGGAGAGGGAAGGGAGGGGTAGATGGAGGGGAGGTTGAGGTCGAGATGGAGGCCACAGGGAGGGGGAGGAGGGAGAAAGGGAGGGGAGGTCAATGGGGAGGGTGAGGTCGAAGGAAAGGCGAGGGGGAGGGGAGGGCGAGGTCGAGGTGGAGGGCTGAGGCGAGGTCGAGGGGAGGAGGGGGAAAGAGAGAGGAGGTCGGGAGTTTGGCATGGGGGAAGAATGGGGAGAGTGAGGGGGTGATTGAGGGAGGGAGGGGAAGGTCGAGGGGGGGAGCGGAGGGGGAGGTGGGGAGCAGAGGGGGAGGGGGTGGTCGAGGGGGGGAGGTCAGGGGCGGGAGGGGGGGAGGTCGAGGGGGGAGGGGAGGTCGAGATGGAGGGGGAGGGGGACCACGAGGGGGGAGGGGAGGGGGAAGTCGATGGGAGGGCGGGAGGGAGGGGGAGGTCGAGGGGGGAGGGGACGGGGAGGTCGAGGGGGGGAGGGGAGGCGGGGGGGAGGGGGAGGGGAGGGGGAGGGGAGAGGGGAGGGAAGAGGTCGAGGGGGGAGGGGAGGGAGAGGTCGAGGGGGAAAGGGGAGGGAGAGGTCTGAGGGTGGGGAGTGGGAGGTCAGGGTGGGGAGTGAATGGTCGAGGGGGGGGGAGATCGAGGGGTGAGTGGGAGATCGAGGGGAGGAGGGGGAGGGGTAGGTCGAGGGGGGAGGGGGAGATCGAGGGGAGAGGGATGGGGAGATCGAGGGGGATTGGAGGCGGAAGTCGAAGCGGGGAGGGGAGGGGGAAGTTGAGGGGGGAGGTAGACGGGGGAGGGGGTGGTCGAGGGCGGTAGGGGGAGGTCGACGTAGTGGGGGGGAGGGGAGGAGGAAGTCGAGGGGGAGCTCGAGGGGGGAGGGGGTGGTCGAGAGGGGGAGGGGAGGGGAGTTCGGGGGGGAGAGGGAATGTCGAGGGGGTGGGGGAGGTCGAGGGGAGAGGGAGGTCGAGGGGGAGGGGGAGGTCGAGGGGGGAGGTTGACGGAGGAGGGGGTGGTCGATGGGAGGGAGGGGGAGGGGATGTCGAGGAGGGAGGGAAGGGGGGTCGAGGGGGGGAGGGGAGGCGGAGGTCGAGTGGGAGGTCGAGGGGGGGGGGTGAGGTCGCTGGGGGAAGGGGAGGTCGAGGGCAGTAGGGGGAGGTCGACGTAGTGGGGGGGAGGGGAGGTGGAAGTCGAGGGGGAGCTCGAGGGGGGAAGGGGTGGTCGAGAGGGGGAGGGGAGGGGAGGTCGAGTGGGAGTTCGAGGGGGAAATGGGATGTCGAGCAGGTGGGGGAGGTCGAGGGGAGAGGGAGGTCGAGGGAGGGGGAGGTTGAGGGGGGAGGGGAGGTCAATGGGGTGGAGGGGGAGGTCGAGGGTGCGAGCAGGATGTTGAGGGGGGGAGCGGGAGGTCGAGGGGGGGCGGGAGGTCAATGGGGGAGCGGGAGGTCGAGGGGGGCAGGGGGAGGTCAAGGGGGGATGGGGAGTGGAGGGGGAGGTCGAGGGGGGAGGGGGAGGTCGAGGGCGGAGGAGGTAGAGGGGAAGGAGGTGGTCGTTGGGGGGAGGGGAAGGGAGGTTGAGGGGGGAGGAGAAGGGACGTCGAGGGGAGAGGTCGAGAGGGGTGGAGAGGGAGGTCGAGGGGGGAGAGGAGGGGGAGGTCGAGGGGGGGAGGGAAGGGGGAGGTCGAGGGGGAGTGGAGGCGGAGGTCGAAGCGGGGAGAGGAGGGGGAGGTTGAGGGGGGAGGTCGACGGGGGAGGGGGTGGTCGATGGGAGGGAGGGGGAGGTCGAGAGGGGAGGGTCGAGGGGGGGAGGGGAGGGGGAGGTTGAGTGGGGGAGGGGAAGGTCGAGGGAGGGGAAGGGGAGGTCCAGGTCACGGGGGGTAGGTGAGGTCGAGGTAGTGGGGGTAGGGAAGCAGGAGGTCGAGGGGGAGGGGGAGGGGAGGGGAGGTCGAGGGGGTGAGAGGGATGTCGAGGCGGTGGGGCAGGTCGAGGGGAGAGAGAGGTCGAGGGGGAGGGGAGGTCGAGGGGGAGGGGAGGGGGAGTTTGAGGGGGACGTTGATGTTGAGGGGGGAGGGGGAGGTCGAGGGGGGAGGGGGAGATTTTGGAGAGGAGGGGGAGGGGGAGGTCGAGGGGAGGGGGAGGTCGAGGGGAGGGGCAGATCGAGGGGAGAGGGAGCGGTCGAGGGGGGAGGGGAGGGGAGAACGAGGGGGGAGGTCGATCGGGGAGTGGAGGGGTTCAGGGAGGAGGGGAGGGGGGGTCGGTGGGGGGAGGGGGGGAGGTCGAGGGGGAGGAGGAAGTCGATGGGAGGGCGGGAGGGAGGGGGAGGTCGAGGGGGGAGGGGAGGTCGAGATGGAGGTGGAGGGGGAGCACGAGGGGGGAGGGGAGGGAGAGGTCGAGGGGGGAGGGGAGGGGGAGGTCGAGGGGGGAGAGGAGGCGAAGGGGGGAGGGGGAGGGGAGGGAAGAGGTCGAGGGGGGAGGGGAGGGAGTGGTCGAGGGGGGAGGGGAGGGGAGGTCAAGGGGGCAGGGGAGAAGGAGGTCGAGGGGGGAGAGGAGGGGGAGGTCGAGGGGGAATGGAGGGGATAAGGGGGGAGGGGGGGGTCGAGGGGGGGGAGGGGAGGTCAAGGTCGAAGGCAAGGGAGAAATCGAAGCGGAGAGGGAAGGGAGGGGTAGATGGAGGGGAGGTTGAGGTCGAGATGGAGGTCACAGGGAGGGGGAGGAGGGGGAAAGGGAGGGGAGGTCAATGGGGAGGGCGAGGTCGAGGTGGAGGGCTGAGGCGAGGTCGAGGGGCGGAGGGGGAAAGAGAGAGGAGGTCGGGAGTTTGGCATGGGGGAAGAATGGGGAGAGTGAGGGGGTGATCGAGGGAGGGAGGGGAAGGTCGAGGGGGGGAGCGGAGGGGGAGGTGGGTAGCAGAGGGGGAGGGGGTGGTCGAGGGGGGGGAGGTCAGGGGCGGGAGGGGGGGAGGCCGAGGGGGGAGGGGAGGTCGAGATGGAGGGGGAGGGGGACCACGAGGGGGGAGGGGAGGGGGAAGTCGATGGGAGGGCGGGAGGGAGGGGGAGGTCGAGGGGAGGAGGTCGAGGGGGGGAGGGGAGGCGGGGGGGAGGGGGAGGGGAGGGGGAAGGGGAGAGGGGAGGGAAGAGGTCGAGGGGGGAGGGGAGGGAGAGGTCGAGGGGGAAAGGGGAGGGAGAGGTCTGAGGGTGGGGAGTGGGAGGTCGGGGTGTGGAGTGAGAGGTCGAGGGGGGAGGGGGAGATCGAGGGGGATTGGAGGCGGAGGTCGAAGCGGGGAGGGGAGGGGGAAGTTAAGGGGGGAGGTCGACGGGGGAGGGGGTGGTCGATGGGAGGGAGAGGGAGGGGATGTCGAGGAGGGAGGGAAGGGGGGTCGAGGGGGAGGGGAGGCGGAGGTCGAGTGGGAGGTCGAGGGGGTGTGAGGTCGCTGGGGGAAGAGGAAGTCGAGGGCGGTAGGGGGAGGTCGACGTAGTGGGGGGGAGGGGAGGAGGAAGTTGAGGGGGAGCTCGAGGGGGGAGGGGGTGGTCGAGAGGGGGAGGGGAGGGGAGGTCGAGGGGGAGTTCGAGGGGGAAGAGTGATGTCGAGCAGGTGGGGGAGGTTGAGGGGAGAGGGAGGTCGAGGGGAGGGGGAGGTCGAGGTAGGAGGGGGAGGTCAATGGGGGGGAGGGGGAGGTCGAGGGGGCGAGCAGGAGGTCGAGGGCGGGAGCAGGAGGTCGGGGGGGGCGGGAGGTCGATGGGGGAGCGGGAGGTCGAGGGGGGCAGGGGGAGTTCAAGGGGGGAGGGGAGGTCGAGGGGAGGGGGAGGTTGAGGGGGGAGGAGAGGGGAAGTCGAGGGGAGAGGTCGAGAGGGGTGGAGAGGGAGGTCGAGGGGGAGGGGAGTGGGAGGTCGAGGAGGGAGGAGGGAAGGGGGAGATCGAGGGGGAGGGGAGCGGGAGGTCGATGGGGAGGGGAGGGGGAGGTTGAGGGGGAGGGGAGGGGGATGTCGAGGGGGAGGTGAAGGGGATGTTGATGGGGAGGGGAAGGTGAGGTCGAGGAGGAGGGCAGGGGGAGGTCGAGGGGGAGGGGAGCGGGAGGTCGATGGAGGGGGGGGGAGGTCGAGGGGGAGGGGAGGGGGATGTCGAGGGGGAAGTGAAGGGGATGTTGAGGGGGAGGGAAGGTGAGGTTGAGGAGGAGGGCAGGGGGAGGTCGAGGGGGAAGGGCAGGGTGAGGTTGGGGGGGGCAGGGGGAGGGGAGGGGAGGTTGAGAGGGAGGTTGAGGGGGGAGAGGGAGGGGGAGGTCGAGGGGGCGAGGGTAGTGGGAGGTCGAGGGGGGAGGGGAGGGGGAGGTCGAGGGGGGAGGGGAGGGGGGAGGTCGAGGGGGGAGGGGAGGTCGAGGTCGAGGGGGAGGGGGAGCACGGGGGGAGGGGGAGCTCGAGGGGTGAGGGGAGGTCGAGGGGGGAGGGGAGGGGGAGGTTGAGGGGGGCAGGGGAGGAGGAGGGGAGGGAAGAGGTCGAGGGGGGAGGGGAGGGAGAGGTCGAGGGGGAAAGGGGAGGAAGACGTCGGGGTGGGGAGTGGGAGGTCGGGGTGGGGAGTGGGAGGTCGGGGTGGGGAGTGGGAGGTCGAGGGGGGAGGGGGTGATCGAGGGGTGAAAGGGAGGTCGAGGGGGGAGAGGGAATGTCGAGGGGGTGGGGGAGGTCGAGGGGAGAGGGAGGTCGAGGGGGAGGGGGAGGTCGAGGGGGGAGGGGGAGGTCGATGGGGGCAAGGAGGAGGTCGAGGGGGCGAGCGGGAGGTCGAGGGTGGGAGCAGGAGGTCGAGGGGGGGAGCGGGAGGTCAAGGGGGGAGCGGGAGGTCGAGGGGGGAGGGGTGGGGGAGGTCGAGAGGGGGAGGGGAGGGGGAGGTCGATGGGGAATGGAG
This sequence comes from Pristiophorus japonicus, assembly GCF_044704955.1. Classification (NCBI taxonomy): domain Eukaryota; kingdom Metazoa; phylum Chordata; class Chondrichthyes; family Pristiophoridae; genus Pristiophorus; species Pristiophorus japonicus. The sequence continues at coordinate 48,307,757 of NC_091986.1, read as the reverse complement.
GCGGAGGTCGAAGCGGGGAGGGCGACGGGGGAGGGGGGTGGTCGATGGGAGGGAGGGGGAGGTCGAGAGTAGGAGATCGAGAGGGGGTGGGGAGGGGGATGTCGAGGGGTAGGGAAGGGTGATCGAGGGGGAGAGGGGAGGAGGAGGTCGAGTGGGGGAGGGGGAGGTCGAGGGGGGGTGAGGTGGAAGGGGGAAGGGGAGGTCGAGGTCGAGGGGGGTAGGGGGAGGTCGACGTAGTGGGGCGGGAGTTGAGGAGGAAGTCGAGGGGGAGGTGGAGCTCGAGGGGGGAGGGGGTGGTCGAGAGGGGGAGGGGAGGGGAGGTCGGGGGGGGGAGAGGGAATGTGAGGGGGTGGGGGAGGTCGAGGGGAGGGGGAGGTCGAGGGGGAGGGGGAGGTCGAGGGGGGAGGGGGAGGTCGATGGGGGCGAGGAGGAGGTCGAGGGGGCGAGCGGGAGGTCGAGGGGGGGAGCGGGAGGTCGAGGGGGGAGCGGGAGGTCGAGGGGGGGAGCGGGAGGTCGAGGGGGGAGCGGGAGGGGGAGGGGAGGAGCGGGAGGTCGAGGGGGGGAGCGGGAGGTCGAGGGGGGAGCGGGAGGTCGAGAGGGGAGGGGGAGGTCGAGGGGGGGAGCGGGAGGTCGAGAGGGGAGGGGGAGGTCGAGGGGGGAGCGGGAGGTCGAGGGGGGAGCGGGAGGGGGAGGGGGGGGAGCGGGAGGGGGAGGTCGAGAGGGGAGCGGGAGGTCGAGGGGGGAGGGGGAGGTCGAGGGGGGGAGTGGGAGGTCGAGGGGGGGAGCGGGAGGTCGAGGGGGGGAGCGGGAGGGGGAGGTCGAGAGGGGAGGGGGAGGTCGAGGGGGGAGGGGGAGGTCGAGGGGGGGAGCGGGAGGTCGAGGGGGGGAGCGGGAGGTCGAGGGGGGGAGCGGGAGGTCGAGAGGGGAGGGGGAGGTCGAGGGGGGGAGCGGGAGGGGGAGGTCGAGAGGGGAGGGGGAGGTCGAGGTGGGAGGGGGAGGTCGAGGTGGGAGGGGGAGGTCGAGGTGGGAGGAGGTGGTGTTTGGGGGAGGGGAGGGGAGGTCGAGGGGGAGGGGAGGGGGTGGTCGAGGGGAGAGGTCGAGAGGGGTGGAGGGGGAGGTTGAGGGGGGGAGGGGAGGGGGAGGTCGAGGGGGAGGGGTGGGGGAGGTCAAGGGGGGGAGGGGAGGGGGAGGTCGAGGGGGAATGGAGGCGGAGGTCGAAGCGGGGAGGGGAGGGGGAGGTTGAGGGGGGAGGTCGAGTGGGAGAGGGGGAGGTCGAGGGGGTGTGAGGTCGCTGGGGGAAGGGGAGGTCGAGGGCAGTAGGGGGAGGGGAGGAGGAAGTCGAGGGGGAGCTCGAGGGGGGGAGGGGAGGGGAGGTCGAGAGGGGGAGGGGAGGGGAGGTCGAGGGGGGGCGAGAGGTCGATGGGGGAGCGGGAGGTCGAGGGGGGCAGGGGGAGGTCAAGGGGGGAGGGGGAGGGGAGGGGGAGGTCGAGGGGGGAGGGGGAGGTCGAGGGCGGAGGAGGTAGAGGGGGAGGAGGTGGTCGTTGGGGGGAGGGGAAGGGAGGTTGAGGGAGAGGGGACGTCGAGGGGAGAGGTCGAGAGGGGTGGAGAGGGAGGTCGAGGGGGGAGGGGAGGGGGAGGTCGAGGGGGGAGGGGAGGGGGAGATCGAGGGGGATTGGAGGCGGAGGTCGAAGCGGGGAGGGGAGGGGGAGGTTGAGGGGGGAGGTCGACGGGGGAGGGGGTGGTCGATGGGAGGGAGGGGGAGGGGATGTCGAGGAGGGAGGGAAGGGGGTCGAGGGGGGAGGGGAGGCGGAGGTCGAGTGGGAGAGGGGGAGGTCGAGGGGGGGTGAGGTCGCTGGGGGAAGGGGAAGTCGAGGGCAGAAGGGGGAGGTCGACGTAGTGGGCGGGAGGGGAGGAGGAAGTCGAGGGGGAGCTCGAGGGGGAAATGGGATGTCGAGCAGGTGGGGGAGGTCGAGGGGAGAGGGAGGTCGAGGGGAGGGGGAGGTCGAGGGGGCGAGCAGGAGGTCGAGGAGGGGAGCGGGAGGTCGAGGGGGGGCGGGAGGTCGATGGGGGGAGCGGGAGGTCGAGGGGGGCAGGGGGAGGTCAAGGGGGGAGGGGGAGGTCGAGGGGGATGGGAGGGGGAGGTCGAGGGCGGAGGGGGAGGTCAATGGGGGGGAGGGGGAGGTCGAGGGGGCGAGCAGGAGGTCGAGGAGGGGAGCGGGAGGTCGAGGGGGGGCGGGAGGTCGATGGGGGAGCGGGAGGTCGAGGGGAGGGGGAGGTCAATGGGGGGGAGGGGGAGGTCGAGGGGGCGAGCAGGAGGTCGAGGAGGGGAGCGGGAGGTCGAGGGGGGGCGGGAGGTCGAGGAGGGGAGCGGGAGGTCGAGGGGGGGCGGGAGGTCGATGGGGGAGCGGGAGGTCGAGGGGAGGGGGAGGTCAATGGGGGGGAGGGGGAGGTCGAGGGGGGGAGTGGGAGGTCGAGGGGGGGAGCGGGAGGTCGAGGGGTGGAGCGGGAGGGGGAGGTCGAGAGGGGAGGGGGAGGTCGAGGGGGGAGCGGGAGGTCGAGGGGGGGAGCGGGAGGTCGAGGGGGGGAGCGGGAGGTCGAGGGGGGGAGCGGGAGGTCGAGAGGGGAGGGGGAGGTCGAGGGGGGAGCGGGAGGTCGAGGGGGGGAGCGGGAGGGGGAGGTCGAGAGGGGAGGGGGAGGTCGAGGTGGGAGGGGGAGGTCGAGGTGGGAGGGGGAGGTCGAGGTGGGAGGAGGTGGTGTTTGGGGGAGGGGAGGGGAGGTCGAGGGGGAGGGGAGGGGGTGGTCGAGGGGAGAGGTCGAGAGGGGTGGAGGGGGAGGTTGAGGGGGGGAGGGGAGGGGGAGGTCGAGGGGGAGGGGTGGGGGAGGTCAAGGGGGGGAGGGGAGGGGGAGGTCGAGGGGGAATGGAGGCGGAGGTCGAAGCGGGGAGGGGAGGGGGAGGTTGAGGGGGGAGGTCGAGAGGGGTGGAGGGGGAGGTTGAGGGGGGGAGGGGAGGGGGAGGTCGAGGGGGAGGGGTGGGGGAGGTCAAGGGGGGGAGGGGAGGGGGAGGTCGAGGGGGAATGGAGGCGGAGGTCGAAGCGGGGAGGGGAGGGGGAGGTTGAGGGGGGAGGTCGAGTGGGAGAGGGGGAGGTCGAGGGGGTGTGAGGTCGCTGGGGGAAGGGGAGGTCGAGGGCAGTAGGGGGAGGGGAGGAGGAAGTCGAGGGGGAGCTCGAGGGGGGGAGGGGAGGGGAGGTCGAGAGGGGGAGGGGAGGGGAGGTCGAGGGGGGGCGAGAGGTCGATGGGGGAGCGGGAGGTCGAGGGGGGCAGGGGGAGGTCAAGGGGGGAGGGGGAGGGGAGGGGGAGGTCGAGGGGGGAGGGGGAGGTCGAGGGCGGAGGAGGTAGAGGGGGAGGAGGTGGTCGTTGGGGGGAGGGGAAGGGAGGTTGAGGGGGGAGGAGAGGGGACGTCGAGGGGAGAGGTCGAGAGGGGTGGAGAGGGAGGTCGAGGGGGGAGGGGAGGGGGAGGTCGAGGGGGGAGGGGAGGGGGAGATCGAGGGGGGGAGGGAAGGGGGAGCTCGAGGGGGAGGGGAGCGGGAGGTCGATGGGGAGGGGAGGGGGAGGTCGAGGGGAGAGGTCAAGAGGGGTGGAGGGGGAGGTCGAGGGGGGAGGGGAGGGGGAGGTCGAGGGGGGAGGGGAGGGGGAGGTCGAGGGGGGGAGGGAAGGGGGAGGTCGGGGGGAGGGGAGCGGGAAGTCGGGGAGCGGGAGGTCGAGGGGGAGGGGAGGGGGTGGTCGAGGGGAGAGGTCGAGAGGGTGGAGGGGGAGGTCGAGGGGGGAGGGGTGGGGGAGGTCGAGGGGGGAGGGGTGGGGGAGGTCGAGGGGGGGAGGGGAGGTCGAGGGGGGGAGGGGAGGGGGAGGTCGAGGGGGAGGGGAGCGGGAAGTCGGGGAGCGGGAGGTCGAGGGGGAGGGGAGGCGGAGGGGGAGGGGAGGGCGCTGTCGAGGAGGAGGGCAGGGTGAGGTCGAGGGGGAGGGCAGGGGGAGGTCGAGGGGGAGGGCAGGGGGAGGTCGAGGGGAGGGCAGGGTGAGGTCGGGGGGGGCGAGGGGGAGGGGAGGGCAGGGGGAGGTCGAGGGGAGGGCAGGGGGAGGTCGAGGGGAGGGCAGGCTGAGGTGAGGGGGAGGGTCTTAAGAACTCTGTTGTCACTTTAATGTGTGTTATTCAGGGCTCTCTCTTCGTTGAATTCTTGTCCTTTCTCTTGAGGGGCTGCTGGCTGTACCTTACAAACAACAGCTTGTATTTATATAGCACCTTTAAGTAGTAAAAAGAGGTTGGTTTTAAAAGGAGGAGAGAGGCGGAGAGGCCCACCCAGGTGAAGGCACGGCCACCAGTAGTGGAGCGATGGAAATCAGGGTCGAGCAAGGGGCCACATTGGTGGAGCGCAGATATCTCCGGGTTGTGGGGCTGGAGGAGGTGACAGAGATTGGGAGGGGCAGGGATTTGAAGGTGAGGAGGAGAATTTCAAAGGGCACACGCTGTTTTACTCTGAAGAAGCTTGACTGTAACGGTGGAAGAGATGAGCAGATAACGGACCCCAAATAAGGGCCGCAACAAATCGGAATTCCCCATCGCAAGGTTTTGTTTGTACAGGCTGCTCCTTTAAGCTGATTGTCGTGCAGGAAGATTAAACAGATTAACTGAAATGTGGAAAAGCAACCTGAGTGAATCCAACAAGAACAAGTTCCATTTCCGGC